>NC_051156.1:171128410-171145910 GCF_013339745.2 Dermacentor silvarum | reverse complement strand
CCTCCATGAAAACGGAAAACGTATTGCAGTATTCATTAAACGTGCTTACAGCTGTTTTCTTTTCAAAGGGTTCAGCGACGTGGCGCAGTTCTTCAAGCGCCAACATTCAAGAGCGCGATCACGGCGACTGCGGATTCCTTGGAGGTCTCCTCGACTGACCTCGCCGACGAAATGACACCGAAAGAAACTGGCACATCCGCATCCGTGGTGAGCAACAGTGTTATATTTGTATTATTGTTGCGAGACTAGCCTTTAGGCATAATGTTGCGTTTGCATCCGTGACCTAGCCAGTAATTTTAGATGAGACACAGCCTTGACACGGAATAGGTGCTGGTTAGGCAGGTGTTTACCTCTTGTGCTCGGTGTCCCATAGTTAACAGAAAAAAATATTATTTGGAAGTGACACTTGCCCTGATGTACCACCCTCTGGCCACACCACAGTCGTAGGTGTTTGCTGGAAGCACTGCGTTGTGTCTGATTTCGAGCAGTGTTTCGAGGCATTTCATTTCATGCACCAAAGATCATAAGTGGTCATGATTGCAGGGAACACGTATTCCATCGCGACTCCACTTAACTAATATATCATTACTTCATTGTTCCTATCCTGATATCTGTGTAGCATGCCTGAGAAAACTGTGGTTCCTCAAAAGAAAACTTAAAAATGCACCAATTAGTACAAAACTTCTAGCTTACAATGCTTGCATAAGGTCAAAACTCGAGTATGCTTCCGTCGTATGGGATCCACATTGTAAAAAAGATATTATGCAACTTGAAAAAATCCAAAGGAAAGCAGTTAGATTTGTATTCGCAAAGTACGAACGCCTAGATTCTCCTTCAGATTTAATGAAACTCAATAATATACCGACGTTGGAAGCCCGAAGAAAAGTTAGTCGCCTTTCACTCCTTCATAACTGCCTTTCTGGAAAAATTAACTTAGCTCTCCCAAAATCTGTTGGCCGCCTTAGTACGAGGACAACGCGACACAGTCATGAACACTCTTTAGCACCAATCTTCGCTCGCACAAACGCATTTCGATATAGTTCTTCCCACGCACAGTCGCGGAGTGGAATTCTTTGCCAGCCAACATATTTACCTCTGGTGATTTTGTTAATGAAATGCAGCGCCATGTTTTGAATTACTAACCTCTCTACTTATTTTATGCTTCTGGTTATTTTGTTAGCATTTCTACAACATGTTTATTGTGTTTTTCCCTTTTTATGACCACATTTGTTGCACAATTTTCATGACACAGAATTTTTTTTTCCTTGCGATACGTACTATTTCTCGTGTTCATCACTTGCGTTGTTTGGTACTATACTTTCGTATTTTGCATGAAGCCCCTCCTGCTCGAGCCTAATCATTGGCTTGCAGTATTTCAAATAATAAAAATAATAATAAAACCAAAATATCATTCTTTTGCTTCAGATTAACGCAGCATTTCACTGCGTTCCAGTTCTTCCCGAGCACTTAAAACCAAACTTGACAACGAGGTGCATTTCTACATCTTTTAAAACGACCCAGACAGATGTAGATTTTAAACGGAGGTGTTTGCACTCTGTTTTTCTCAGTGACAGTAAAAGGTGCAGCATCTCCTCAAGTTTGCCATGCCAACCATTGTTGAGAAAGGTGTACAGGCAAGTGCCTCTGTGAGATCGACAGCTACTAGACCGAACGAGCGCAGCTGTGCATTTCTTGGGTACAACTCTCTGATCCAAAGAAAGGATGCCTTTCGTGAAGTGTGCGGCGTTAGCGCAAACGTCGTTTCTTTGTTATTGTCTGTGCTTTCATCCATTGCTGTGAGAGAAGTGGACGTGCCGATTTCCCAGAAGTTGTCCTTATTCCTGATAAAGATGAAGCTAGGCGTTTCATTTGCCAGCATTGCAGTGCTTTTTGGCCTTCAACGCACGACAGTATGCCGCATATTCTACTTTGTATTAACTAATCTGTTATATGCAATGCAGAAATGGATACCGGAGCCATCGATTGAAGCAGTACAAGCCACGATGCCCACATGTTTTAAGCGGCACTACCCGCGCTGCTGCTACATAATTGATTGTACAGAGCTTCGCACAGAAGAACCACCCATCACAGAACAGAAACGTGCCCTGTTTTCGCACTACAAAGGTGGGTACACGTTGAAGTTTTTCATAGGTATATTTCCAAATGGAACAGTCACCTTTGTGTCACAGGCAGTGTTGCCAGGTTTGGCTATATATAGCCAAATTGCGCTACAGGAAAACATTTTTGGCGTCGACATCGAAGAGTTGGCTATGTCGCTATATTTGGGCTACTGAAAATCTGCGACTTGGCTTTGTTTGGGCTATAAGTGGCGCCCTAATCCACGCTCCAAAGGTCGCTTTGATCGGGTAGAAGCAAATATCGAAGGCTTTGTTTTAGCTGGCTGAGCCGGCAGAGCGGCTGTGCATGTGTGCGTGCGCGAAATGACCGCCCTTCCCCTTCCCTTCCCTCTCTGTGCCTTTGTCTGAGCCGGTGGCTTTGATCTTTGCTGCACTGAAACTTACACCCCGCTTGACCCTTATGCATCCGATCCCCGGGCATGGGATGAACCTGGTAGTAGTGGGTTTTTCGCAGTACACTGTACTAACATGGGCATGCTCAGGAAGGGAGAGCAATAACATAGGGTCGGGGCCGTCGGCCGATCGAGGCGCCGACATGAAATAATGGAAGCACGGGTGGATGACACGCCCCAGTGTATTCATGGCCATGTCTTAATTCTGGATGAAGTACCGCGCCGGGCACAGCTTTCGACCTACTCCACGTATCTCGCGCGAAGCTTTACATCGATTTTACTTCACCTGCTAGATGAATTTTGTTCGTGCTTGCATTCGAGATTCATTTCGATAGGTTGGAAGTAAGATCGGATCTTCCTCAGAGAGGAGAATCCAAACATAAGGAAGTGGGCCAAGTATGCAAGAACATATAAAAAATAATGCGAGCTAAAGGTGGGTACTGGTGCTTTTACTTCTAGATGGTTTGCCCGTAATGTCACGAATACAGATACTCATTTTGATAATATTTAAACATGTTGCCACGATGACATCAGTGCACCACATCACATGAACTTCACCCACCGTGATAGCTTAGCAGGTGAGGTGTCGCGCTGCTGACTGGAGGACGCGGGTTTGATTCCCGCCACGACGGCCGCATTTCGATCAAGGCGAAATGCAGGAACACCCGTGTACTAAGATTTAGGTGTACGTTAAAGAACAGAGGGGCCAAAATTAATCCGAGTCCCCCACTGCGTCACGCCATATCGTGGCTTTTGGCACGTGAAACACCAGCAATTATTAGAGAGTTTTTAGAATAGGGGCCTCAAACTTTGGGGGGCCGAAATAATAGCGTCGAAGCCACTGCGCATGCGCAAGACACAAACTGGTGTTTGTATTTAGCGTCATGCAACGCTATTTCAGCGATTTAGCAGGAGCCCAAAAGATGCCCCAAAAGCTTTTTTCGACAAAAATGGCGGCGCCCATTAAAAGCGACGGCTCTAACCTAGCGCCGAACTTGGCTCAATTTGTGGTAACGCGTGAGTTCTAAGCTAGGAGAAGTGATGGCGGTTATCGCTTGTCTCAACTAACATGTGTAATGAGGATTGATTCATTAGACACCGCTGATTCCGAATTCATGGCTCGTAGGCCTAACACGGATCGACTTGGCTGCGTGAAGGTACGTAAAGTTGTCATAATGAAACTTTTGCGCACACAACACGAAACCACAACGAAGAAGTACACAAGGACTAGCGCAGACTAACAACTGACCTTTATTCACTAAGAAAAAAAACATATATATGGTCGCGACACGCACCTCACAATCACTGCACATGAGCACAAGGGCATTTTGTAATCTATTACAGAAAGATAAAACCTTTAACAAAAACATTGCGCTATCACATCTTATTCATCAGGTCAATTTCCTTGTCATTCAATGCTATTGAAGGATGACTGACACATGTGCTTTGTAGTCTAGATATATGCCAAGCTTCCACAATCTCTCTTGTTGTCTGATTAGGATGAACATACAAAATGTCAGTTTGATTACACACAGGACTACACATATTCATTGAACACCGTGCACAATGTAATGCCAAATGTGTCAGCTGCCTTCCTTTCAAATTCGCCAAGTGCTCTTTTAATCTAACGTTCACGCATCGCCCAGTCTGCCCTACGTAACACTTGCCACATTTAAACGGGATCTTATACACTACATTTATTTTACACTCAACAACCTGGTGATCAGAACGCTTGGAACATTCATTACTGACACTAATAGGCCTGTCTTTATACAATTTGTTTACAGCCGGACACACGCCCCCTACTTTGTTTTTTGCCGAGAAAACTATCTTGACACCATATTTAGCGGCCACCTTCTTAATTTATGGGAAAAACCATGCATATAGGGGATTACCGATATTTTCTTAGCTTCCTGGCTTTTTTGCACCTCTTTCTCAACGAATTTCATTTTCTTCAATAGCCTTTCGCTTACATCACTGTTGACAAATATGGTGTCAAGATAGTTTTCTCGGCAAAAAACAAAGTAGGGGGCGTGTGTCCGGCTGTAAACAAATTGTATAAAGACAGGCCTATTAGTGTCAGTAATGAATGTTCCAAGCGTTCTGATCACCAGGTTGTTGAGTGCAAAAGAAATGTAGTGTATAAGATACCGTTTAAATGTGGCAAGTGTTACGTAGGGCAGACTGGGCGATGCGTGAACGTTAGATTAAAAGAGCACTTGGCGAATTTGAAAGGAAGGCCGCTGACACATTTGGCATTACATTGTGCACGGTGTTCAATGAATATGTGTAGTCCTGTGTGTAATCAAACTGACATTTTGTATGTTCATCCTAATCAGACAACAAGAGAGATTGTGGAAGCTTGGCATATATCTAGACTACAAAGCGCATGTGTCAGTCATCCTTCAATAGCATTGAATGACAAGGAAATTGACCTGATGAATAAGATGTGATAGCGCAATGTTTTTGTTAAAGGTTTTATTTTTATGTAATAGATTACAAAATGCCCTTGTGCTCATGTGCAGTGATTGTGAGGTGCGTGTCGCGACCATATATATGTTTTTTCTTAGTGAATAAAGGTCAGTTGTTAGTCTGCGCTAGTCCTTGTGTACTTCTTCGTTGTGGTTTCGTGTTGTGTGCGCAAAAGTTTCATTATGATGCAAACAACTAGCCCGCCTATCCGTTTTAACGTAAAGTTGGTTACTTAAAACTAACCACAACATGTTGCTTGCTGCTAATAGAATTAGTTCTAAATTGTAATTAAACACGCAAATATAAATTACTCTTATCACAAAATGTTATATTTTATTTTAATATTTATAACCCAATGCTAACACCCGCAAAGCTCTTTGGGGCCCCAAACGTTGGGGGCCCCTATTCTAAAACTTTATTAGCACATCAACATGATTTGCTTTTGACAGTAACCGGTTTTCACAGCATAAACACTGTTGTCAATTTGTTGTTTACCTTTGCTCTTTGCGTGCTGTCGCGGCTTTTACCATTTCGAGCGAGTTATGTTCGGGACTTGCTCGTCGCCGAAAACGACTGCGCGCTTCTTACACTGGTGTGCCGTTTTGCGCAGTAATCTTTTAACGCTTCGCCTATACCCATTCAGAGAGCGAGAGCGAGTGGTGCGTATTGATTTTATTCCCCACATGAGTGACATAATTCGGATGTGCTGCATTCATGTGAACCTTCAGCTACCCATTAATAATTAGCCAAGTAATCCAGACGCAGAGTTAGTTTGAATGGTCATTTTGATAAATTTGTTGGGTCAAAAAGCAGCCTTTTGAATATGCTGCGCTGAGGCTGACATCACTGAATGTTTGTCTACCATACATGCTTAGTTGGTTGTAACGGTTCCAAAACAGAATTTAGGATGTTCTCTTAGTGGATAAGCCAACTTTTTCTTCAATGTTAGAGCTGCTGGTGATAATGGCACATACACGTTGGCTTATGGGCATAGCAGCAGCTGTAGCTGTGCTGGCATGGTGTTTTTGTATACTAAGTGAGCACATGATGTGATGAATGGTAATAAAAATACGTTTCAAAAATATACGATATCCTGCGGCTCATTTTAAATTCACACAGATGTTGGTACCTGCACGTGAGCTCAGAATGGACGCTTCTCAAAAGCCATGTCCATCACTGCAAATGAAAAAAAAAATGTCGTGCATTTTTCAAGCAACAGTAATTGTACGACAGTCATATTGACACTGAACTGTGGAACTAAACTAAATATCTAGCACAACGTTACTGCCGAGGTGTGTTGATATTCCAGAGTATGAATGACATGCATGTTTCTGTAGAAGTGTTTATTGTAATGTGTCACAATAGCCACATCCCTGTGGAGGCAAAATGCAGAAACTCTTTATATAGATTTAGATGAACATTGAAACACAACACAAATGAAAGTCAGGGCGACCACTCGTACCCAGCTGTGAGACGTTTCTAAATATGTTTAAAGATACAAAAATATTGCACCAAAAAAGGACTAGCACACACATCTACAACACACAGACAATTATATGCCGGTCTGTTGTAAGCGCACAGGAGCATTTGTTTGAAAGTATTACAGCAAAGCACATCAATATCTGCGGTTATTGGCAAATACACTACTGTGTTGCAAATACACTACTACTAAAGGTTGGCACTGCTGGCACAAGCCGTGCATCGTTACACAAGAAAGCTACAAAGGCATACTGACAAGATGTATTATCCCTAGTAGACTCAGCAAAAGTATAAGCTAGAGCTCGGGATATAGGGTATCTGCTCTGCAGGAGACGGCAAAATGCAAACAAATGCTGTGAATCAGTGACTAGAATACTATTTACTTACAGAAGCTAGTGTACGCTGCGATGTCAGTACTGCCAGGACTTATTGTCGCCTTTCGGTGAGGAGCCCTCAAGCATCAGTGAGGAATATATCGTTAAATCAAAAAGATGTTGATTCACATCATGCTGGTTGCGGGAATCTATTCAGTGGGCCAAAACGCGGCTCTCGAGTCTCTTGCTTTCCCTAGACCACCTAATAGGGGAAACATCGTTCACCTCATTTTTGAACTGCAGTATCAGTCTCAATACGGCCCAATAAGGGGATTACTTGGCAGAGCTGATCGTTATCAGTGGCGGTGACAATGCAACATTGCCGAAGCCGTCAGTACCTCAGACGCAAGGTGACAAATCCTGCACCAGGAGACGAAAAGGCGCTGAACATGTCATTATTGTGAGCCACCTTCTGTGGCTCTCGCCGGCTATCATCTTTCCCGTCGATTATTCAGATGGAACCATGCACGGTGTTGCCGGTTTTTCAGCAGCTCCAAACATAATAGGCCCGATCGTAGCAGACAATGTTAAAATCGTGAGCTGGTCGGAATTATCCCGAGCCATCCACTACCGCGTCCCTCACAGGCCGAGTCACTTTGCGACGTTAAACACGATAAACTAGCAAACGAATAGAGTACTATTTACACTTACTGGCACACAAAGTTCTAAAGCATTTCAAAGCACTAGAACAATATCACTAGTGCACCACATTGTACATAAAATAAGAAGGAAAAAACTTAGAATGCTTTCAGGTGTGCTTAACTATCTCACTCAAGAAATGTTTAAAATAAAAGGTCTCAAACTTGGGAACATATTCTCCGAGGAATTTTTCATCGCGCTCTACACATACAGTGATGCTTTGATGTGATGAATAAATATAAAGAAACGCTTCTCCCATACTTAAACTGTACAGCTTAATCATCATATGAGAATAATAATGATGCGTTTTCTTCAGACGAAGTTGGTCATTCCCATAGTAGGTGAATGGCACGAAGCTTTCTTCGCGTTCATGGCCAATGAGTTTCTTATGCTTTAAAGAAAATGGGCCCTTTATCTGGGCCAGACACATTCTTCCATCTGAATCCAAAATGCCATCTGGGCTGCAGCATAGCCAGGGTTGTTGTGGGTGGATGAAAAGGCCAACCTGCAAATGAACGAGTAGCACGAGTTTCAAGCTTCCTTTCAAAGTATGCATGCATCTTTACTTCATGGATGAGAGTGCCAAGTGCTGTGAACGGCTGTGTTCTGATTTCATTTTCCATTTGTTTTCCTGCCCAAAGTATCAGTAAAAGGTGACTCCATACTCAGCATCGCCAAATGTTCGTCATGCAATGCCTTAAATATCCGTGAACTTCTTTCATATGATTTAGCACAGTGCCTAGATTATCTAGCCTATATCTCAATTCTAGCTTACCATAAGAAGCTGCAGCATATGAAAAGAATCTTGGCCTCGCAAGGGAACTTGCCAGTTTCATAGTTGTTGAGTCTGGTTTTGACGTGGTGTGCACTGCTGCTTGTTATTCGCAAATGGCGTTGTGTGCCATCTGTGATTAGGTATGCTCATCAATAAGAGGAAACACAAGAAATCCAAGTGGACACACTTGGTATATTATGCCAACAAATCTTCTCACTGATGCTTGCCGCCTTGTTCTAAAGCAATTTCAGCAACCTCATCCATGTTTTTGCTTATCAGACCCTGATAAAGGCATTTCTCCTTTGCTGAGAGCGTGGACAACATGTCACATTTTTGAGCCACAAGGCATGGCACGTTTTGAGCCATGTCACAAGTTATGGTGAAGCTGCCGCTCATTATCAAATATATTTTTTACAAGGTCGCAGTGCGACTCGTCAACTTGCTTGGCAGGAACGGCGACAACAGCATCAGGTGCCTCAATCACTCTCTCCAAAATTTATGACACGCCTGAACGGGCAATTCACGGCGGGAAACTGGCTGTGCACGGCAGTCGGGCTGAGGGGCCTCAGGATCGGCTTTATGATGGGACGACATAAACGAGAAGCAGAGTTGCACATGTTCAAAAAGATTATTTCGCAAAGTCTAAAAAGACGCACACAATAGAGCACTGCACGGGCTCGGGCTTACCCGAAAGCCCGGGCCGGGTAGAGCAGTTTTTAGGAGCGAAGCTCCTTATAGCGGCACCCGTTCCGTCCCCGTCGTCGTAGTAGTAGTAGTGTGTAACCAGTCTGAGAAAAATGAGAAAAAAAATTCCGAAGTTGTGTCCGTAGCGCGGAATCGAACCAGGGACCCCTTGCTTCCGAGCGCGCGGCGTTAGCCCACTACGCCACGAAGCGGACATGCACACTCGCTCCACGATGGCAATAAATACCCAACATTAACGAAAGGTCGCGTTTCTAGCGCGTTTCTAACGCGTTTGTGCTAGCGCGTTATTACGGCCTGTGTAAGAAGCTGGTGTAAGACGCTGTGGCCTCTCCGCCTTACCTTCAACGCGTTTCGAACGCGCTGCCCAAAGCGGTGGCAAGTCAAGTTCAAGTCGAGGAGCGTTTATGAATACGGGGGGTATACTCTCTCAGCAGTCATGTGACGGCGTCGGCAAACGCGGTGCACGTTCCGGCATGTGTAAATGGCTGCGTAAGACGCTGTGGCCGCTCCCCCTTACTAGAGAGTACTGCACGTTTCTAACGCGTTTGTGCTAGCGTCCCCTTAAGCGGGAGATCCGATGATTCCCTCCGGAGCTTCGCCCACTCATCATCATTCACCCCGTGGATATGCTGTGATTTTTTTTTCACGGGCTCGGGCCGGGCTCGGGCACGGCGTGTGCTTTTTGACCCGGGCCCGGGCCGGGCTCGGGTTTTTGACGCGGGCCCGGGCCGGGCTCGGGCTTTCTGCGAGTTATTCTCGGGCGTCTCAACTCAACAAAACATGTATTTTTCGGTCTCGGGCCGGTTTCGAGCCGGGCTTGGGCCGGTTTCGAGCCGAGCTTGGGCCGGGCTCGGGCTTAAGGTAAAGGGGTGGCGGGCCGGGCCGGGCGGGTAACGTAGATTATTTCCGGGCACGGGCCGGGCCGGGTCTCACCATAAAAGTTTTGATCGGGCTTGGGCGGGCCGCCCAATGTAAAAACGGGCTCGGGCCGCAAAAATCGGCCCGTGCAGTGCTCTAGCACACACTTACTCGGGACTGGTTCACTGATGGAATTTGTGTCAAGTGTTGGCCGGGTTGATGGCTTCTGCCAAGAACAGGGCAAGTTAGTACACGACCAGTGTTGGTGGTTGTTGAAATACTAGGCCAGCGCCGCGCCGTGCTTGCACCACCTACGACGTCCAGCCTTGCAGGTGCAATAAGCTTGTAAATTTTTTTCTTTCCTGCGCTGATAACTAGTGGAAGAAAAGTACACAGTTGCCTTATGCCCGCACAGAAGTGAGTGTTTTCAGAAAATCCACGGAACAGAACCAGCCTGCTCGAGTACGCAAGCCTAGAACTGCGAAGTATGAAGACAATTCCGAGAATGGTTTCATACAACCTAATCGGCCACCGCGTACAAGCTAATGCGCTAATTTCAGGCACTAACGTCGCTAGAAAAAACTAAGAGACGGGCTTTTTGGGTGGGTCTTTTTGTCTTTTAACGCTGCTAATATGTCAACTATCCCAGCTTTCTGTTAACGCACGGCAGTCATAGGACAAGCGACGCGCCAGGCTGGTGTTAGCCTAGTAATTTCTATCGCACGCCAAGAAAAAAGTTTACTCACCTCTAAACGCACATCGTACTCGGCGCTCTTCATTTATGCGACGCATTTTCCTAAGATTTTCCAAAGATTTCCCGAAGATCTTCCGAAGGTCTGCACGGCACTGTGGAGTTCTTCTCTCACGCAGTAAACGTGTATAGCGGAGTACAAGTCGCCACCTCGAAGCAAACTACTTCGTTTGAAGTATTCGTGAACGTTTCCTATTCGTCCGTAGCCGCAAAACAGCAAGCGGGGCTCGTTTTGTGCTGCCATTTTCACGCACCGACGTTGACCGCACACACTTCGAGCTACGTGCCGGAAGGGAAGAGGGACAAAATGCGCGATCTGGCCGCAGTGGCGCTGAGCACTTGGAGAGCGGTGGCGCTACCAACTGAGCGCACGAAGCGCACGAGGACTATAGGGGGTTTCATCCAGCGCCACCGCACTCTGGCAACGCTGTGCGCCGGCATCCGGCGCCCCTAGAAAACTTCCGGTAGCCGTTCCTTTTGCTCGTTTTTGCTGGTATTTTGTTCGCTCGCGCGCCTCGTCCTGCGCATATCTGCGTTAATTTTCGGGCATATCGATATAAGTGCCACTTGTGGCATTCAGTGTGTTGTGTGACGGCGAGTAGCTCTTGGAGCATCGACTGTTTTCATTACGTTTACTCGTCAACGGTGGTTTTCAAATTTGGGAGCCTAGCAAGAGCTCCTAGATGTGCTCTGCTCACTTCATCCAAGGTACATTACTACGTGGAGTAGCCGGACTGCTATAATGCTGAATAATAAAAGTTATACTGCACGATTGTTCTGACCGTATGTCGTGTAACTCACGCGAGAGCAGCTCGACTCTCGCCCCGAGTTTGCCCGCTCGTCCAGTATCTTGCCTCGGCGTGGATCGCCATGCTACGAACATGAGTTTAAATTATTGTTTAGCGGGTGCCATGCTGCCACTGTTTTATTTTAATGTTTTTCGTATCTGGGGCACAAGTACACTTCTGCAGCTTTACTACCTAGGTACATGTGCGCATTGGTTTATCAGGCTTAAAGTCCCAAAGCGACTCAGCTAGGCTATGATGGACGCCGCAGTGGAGGGCTCCGGATAATTTCGACCACCTGTGGTTCTTTAACGTGCACTGACATCACACAGTACGCGGACCTCTAGCATTTCGCCTCGATCGAAATGCGACAGCAGGGGCCCAAACGGCGTCTTTCGGGTCTGCAACCCTGCAACGTAACCGCTGAGCCACCGCGGCAGCATGTGAGCATTCGTATCGGTATCGCAGAGCAGAATCGAAGAAAAGTTAGCGATTTCCGTGCTTGCATGTAGGAAGTTTCGGCCACATTCTAAAAGCATTTACGAATTAACGGAGGCTAATTATGGATTGCAATCTCGTACCCAACACTACAGGCTTCATTTTGTTATAAGTGCGGTAAATTCGTGAGCATTTTTTAAGTTAGTCCCCTTTTAGTCGACCTAGGCTTCTTGCAATAATGACTTTTGAGAATGTACAGTTATTTGTGTATGCATTATGAAAAGCAGAAACAAGGCATATGATGCAGAAAACATGTGCATGTACACATGCACAGCTTACCACTTCATCCTCCATCTTGCAGCAATAAAAGTGCCATTGCGAAATGCAAAAACGCCCGTGTGTTTGTGTTGTAGGGCACGTTAAAGAACCCCAGGCGGTCAAAACTAATCCGGAACCCTCCACTATGGCGAGCTTCATAATTAGAACTGGTTCTGGCACGTAAAACCCCAGAAAGAAGAAAAAAGTGCCATTAAAGTTTTTCTAGTTTTCGGCAGTCCCATTACCTGCCTTGAAAACAAGTCTGCATTCATTGCATGTCCTCACTAAGATTATCCGTTTGTACTCCGAGGTTGCAACTGAGGGAAGATGTTTGGAGCCCGGCGAAAACGAAAATCGCACCTTATCGTCCAGCGTATCGGGCAGCTCCCTGCCTCTAAACATCAGCTTTTGGCGACACCGACCTTTTGCTTCGGTGCTAAGCGCCTTAAAGTAGTCGCTCGTCATCTCGACAATATTCACGATGTATAATCAGCTCATCACAGATTCCACCAAGCAGTGCAAACATCGACACGCCGGCCTCACGTCACGCATGCCTTCAAACAACATAGCTGGAAGTGCTTCTAGCTCTCTTGCCGGAAGTTCCGATGGGGCAACTAATCAGCGCAAGCGAGGTTTGTTTGTAAACACTGAAACCGTCTATAGTAACTTGTGTGAAAAAATAAACAACGCAAAATATTTATGTATCTGTTTGTTTATGTACCATCTATACAGCGTCACTGGTCAGCCACCTTCACAGAGTGTAATGGCTGCCGATTTTTTTAGTAGCAATTTGATCGAGTGGCCTAATTCAGAGCGTGACCAGAAATGGTAATTCCCCGGAGCTGCTTAAAACAATTTTTTGGCCGCGGAACACAATTGGCATGGCCAACTTCACGAAAGTGTTCAAGCATCTCTGCCGATGTGGTGGTAGTTGCCAGCACGCACCCATCGTCTATACCCATTCTCGCACACGACGCAACTCTTCAGTCTAACAGTCTGCCAGTAGAATGCATCGAGTTTAGGAGGAATTATTCGCACTATCGTACACACTATGGAGCAACCGTGGTCGCTTTACCTGCTTCAGCCGTTTCGTGATGAACCGGTCAGCATTATTATTTCTTTCGGTTCAAGTTTGATTCTTGTTCAGGCACGTTCCAAAGAGTGACATGCCTGCGCGGCACGCGCAGCACAGTCACAGCGTAAGCTGGTGGAGCGGCTCAAAGTAGCTCCAATTTGGGCACCACGCACAACAGCGTTCTCCGCGGCAAAGTCTCTTCGCCTTGTTTTGACGAGAAGGATCTCAACTGTCCGTCCGGGGTCAAACGGCGAGCCGCGGCTTGTAATGCTCTCTGCACAGCAGTCTGCTGATCCCAATGATGCCTGGTTGTAGCCGCGCACGTAGCTCTACGATTTGCTTATTCAGCAGTGGTTCGTACCTTGCGAGGAGACGACATAACGTGTACCGAAGAGGTATCCAGAATACGTGGCGCACATCTCACATCCCTTGAAGTTGTTGATGATTATGTTGATGATTGTTTATGGAATCTTCAAAACGGGCTGGTCGCAAATAGGCGCCTTGCTTGCTTGAATTAAACAGGCGCAGTTACGCGCAGCATGCAACTGCTATATGCAACTTACATGTCGGGTATGCTGCGTTTGGCAGACGCATTAGCTAGATGGCGCCACCATACTGGCGGACGCTCGGGATCTCGTTGATTGCGCACCTCGTCTCAATCGCATCTCGTCGTCTGCGCCTGTGCGCCTGCCTACGGCGCGTTTATAGGGCATTTTTTCCGCGACCAGACAGCAAGCGCTTGCGTGGCTCAGTGGTAGAGTTTCGGACTCCCGCGAAGCGGGCCCGGGTTTGATCCCGGCGGCAATCGGGTGCTTTTTTATTTCTAATTTGCGGCGATAGCGTTACAGTCACCGGACACCGGCAGCGGTGGACACCGCCGCTAACCGAAACGGCTATTGGAAGGAGCCCATAACAGCTTACGCTGTAAAATATCTGTTCGGATTGGCTCATTCGCCCAGAATTGCCGTTCGCGGCATAGTTTTCGGTTGGATTCATGTTCGACACCAAGGTTACATTTTATGATGCAATTAGCATTGTTGGTCTACTTTAGGCTTTTTGAGCCTCTCTATACTCCGTTTCATACATCACGTGCAACGCTGGGGAGGCTAGAGATACTTTGCAGTGGCACCGTTCGCACTTAGAAATAGCTTGGTGTTTCCTCACCGATTTTTGTGAAAATGATCTTTTATTACGCTCTTCTCATGAAAAGATACTTATCTTTAGCAACAGCAAAACCATGTAGTCATACAGCTGCTAACACATTTTTTAGATCAATTTGCTTTGTGTTGTTTTCTGTTTGCAGCCCGTCGCGGCATCCTTACGTGCATGCTCGCGCGAGCGAAGGCCGTTGGCATGTAGCGAAGCATAGACCGAACGCGCGGAGTGATGTATCTTGGTAACCGTACTTCTTGCGTAGCTTCCACGGCGTTGCACATGATGTATGAAACGGAGTATATGTAGCTATCAATCTATCAACTCTACCTTTCAATCGTTCTATCTAGCCACTTACAGCGATCCAGTGGCCCAAGTTGTATACCAGGTTTGGCCACTAGGTTTGTTGGTGTCGGTCCACGTGATGCCGTCGTGGTCGTTTCATCATCGCCATTCCAGCTGGGCCATCTGACTCTCCTCTAGCCAGCATCGTGACGCCTCCTACGCCGACCCAGTGGACCAATTTGTCTAACTTCATGGGCCACTAGGGCATGATGCCGTAATGGTCGTTGAATCGTCGTCATTCCAGCTTAGTTATCCGACACTCGTCATGCCATCGTCGTCATGCAATCGTGTGACATTCCTTGTCATAATGTTTGATACAGCCGCGGTCGTATTGTCGCCACTGCAGCTTCTTCATCCGACCCGACTCTCTTCATGTGGCCATGGTTACGCGATCGCTGTCATAGACTCATTGCAATCCCATTGTCTTCATATGTTGGTATGCCATCGTCGTCATTGCGTCGTCGTCATATAGCCGTAGTCATGCATTCCCTATTATACCTTCGTCGGGATGCATTGCAGTCTTTCAGTAGTCGTCATTCTAACTTTTCGTCACACCAGTCTTTTTGGCCGCTGTTGTCAGGCCACTGTCATCATACAGTCGTGAGGCATTCTTTCTCATACAGTCGCCGTGATGCCGCCGTGGTCGTTGTATCACCGTCAATCCAGCTTCGTTAACCGACGCTCTCTATGCCAGCGTCTTCCCGCAAATTTCGACATAGAGTCATCGTGATACACTAGTCGCACCATCATCGTCATACATTCATTTTCATCACATTGTATTTACACCGTTGTGATGACATCGTCGCCTTTACTTCATCGTGAAACAGAAACCTTTATACAGTCGTCGTCATGCGCTTGCTGTCACACTATCGTCATGTTGCCGATATGATCGTTCTATCATCGCCATACCAACTCCGCTATCCCACTCTTGTCATGCCGTCGTCTTGATGCCATCGTTGTCGCACAGTTGCCGTCAGGCCATTGTCGCTCTGCCCGCCAGTGTCACGCTGTCCTTTGCCACCGTCATCACTTCATATGTTAAAGGCTACCCCCCTCACTATGCCGTCGCCGTCATACTGCCTTCGTCATTTTATTGACGTCATTTCTTCTGCGTCTTTATAGAGCAATCATGCTGTCGTGATTCATGCTGTCGTCATCGCGCTTTTGTCATTCTATCGACGCCATTCCTTCGTCCTCATTCTATCTTGTCTGCGTCGTCGTCATTCAGTCGACATTATGTCATCATGCTCATGGGCGACCTTGGCAAGTGAACGCCATACCAAATTGGGCCGCTACCGTAGACAGTGTGTCGCATATAGCCAAAGCAACGCAAGCCACTACGGTGTCCCATACAAAGGGCACTACAATGCTTCAATTCAAATCGCATACCGGGGACTGTCATCGTGAGACAGATGCTGCGAAATTTTTGTTTCCATAGATTATTAGGACAACGCCAAAGCAAATGCCTGCTGGATATGTCAGCAGCGCTCCATTTCTATTACCTACAAAATGGAAGTAGTCTCCTTGCCGCATTTTTAAATTCAGTATTTGTCTATATCAATATTTAGGCCGCACCTAGGTGACGAGGTAGCCGTGTGATAAAGGCTTGTTGTTTCAAAGGTCACTTAGTAGTTTTGAAGGCCCCGCCCTGCGATAAAGGCTTGTTGTTTCAAAGGTCACTTAGTAGTTTTGAAGGCCCCGCCCTGCCTCGGGAATTATTCAACCCTGAGGCCAAACTTCTACTACACCTGACGTCCCTATTGAAACAGAGCAGTGCCATCTATGAGATTTGAGCTATTGCCTCTACACTTGGAGTAACGTGACTAGGACACTTGGCGGCTGTGAATGTACTTGTTGGTATTGATGTTGCCGAGGCTTTCGATGTTGTTTTGCACCAAAGACATTATTCTCGGCACAATCTCTATGAGGGCATGTGTCATGTTTTGGCTTATCACCATCGTTTCGCTCTTTTGCACCACAAGTACTGTCTTGGCGTCTTCCGTACTTTGGCGATCGCCGCAAATAATGGATAGTTTGC
Source organism: Dermacentor silvarum (assembly GCF_013339745.2). Lineage (NCBI taxonomy): Eukaryota > Metazoa > Arthropoda > Arachnida > Ixodida > Ixodidae > Dermacentor > Dermacentor silvarum. The sequence goes on along the minus strand of NC_051156.1, from coordinate 171,129,176 downwards.
AAGATTTCGTCGCTTGACTAGAATGTTATCGACGTCGCTCGACGTCACCATTGTACTATTTTCGTCACCGTCGTCGCGACCTTCGTCGGCCATATACATCTCGCATTTTACAAATTACAAGGCTGAAAAAATTCATTAATTTTCGTAGCGCTTTCCAAAGCGGTAGACATTCCCGGACAGCTAACTATCACAAAATGCTCTAAAAATTGATTCGGATGGTGAGTGGCATCTAGGACCCTATTCCGAGGAGTTATCTTAATCTGTTTTTATTGCAATCTGCGGACGTCAAATTTTCAGACGCCCGCATCAGTGTGACTCCCAGCGTTATTTGAATCGCTCTCCTGTTTATAGGGGTTCACTTTATTTGCTTTCAAAGACGTAGAGATGCTTTGGTGGGGCTGGGCTAGCGCAATAAAATTTCATAACCGATGAGAAGTGTGGAGCTGGCCTCTGTGATTGCCGGCTTCTTCTTACATAGTGTCATGCATGGTAGAAAATCGCAGTGGCATGCAGTGGTAGGTATCATCGTCTGCCTATATTATGTCCATGCAGGACGAAGGCCTTTCCTTGCGATCTCCAATTAACCCTGTATTGCGTTAGCTGATTACAAACTGTAAATTCCTTAACTGCATCACTCCACCGTTTTCTGCCGATCTCAACTGCGCTTCCCTTCTCTTGGTATCCGTTATGTACCCTAATGGTCCACCGTTATCCATCCTACGCATTACACGGCGTGCCCAGCTCCATTTCTTCCCTTAATGTCATA
>NC_051156.1:171099802-171128310 GCF_013339745.2 Dermacentor silvarum | reverse complement strand
CTGTGAGATTTAGCATATTATTGTTATTTCATCTGCTTTCTCCCAGTGGTTCATATACTAGGTGAAAAGCGCTGTTATAAAAAGTTACCCTGGGGCAGGTAGGGCAATTATATCACATAAACTATTACTTGCACAGGCGAACGTTACTCGCGCAACAAATCGTAGTGGATAGTCAGTAAATAAGTTTTATACTAGTTACCTTTCCAATAATTCACTTTCAATTTGTCAATGTTTATTTATTTCCAACGACATTTGGGGGCACACATGTCGGAATTGCTGCCAAACGGTATTGAAGCAATATTAATTTAGCATAAATGCTGCGCTTGCACCAGCTTCTAGAAATACATCCTCAAAATCTGTAGCTACATGCATTGATACGCCAGTTAACACTCATTAGCACTAAAGTTTAGACTGCCTTTTCATTAACATATGTATCGAAGTTCTAGTTTCAAATTAGAGCTTTGTGCAGGTGAAGTTACATAGTTTTGTTGAAGTTGTCGACAATAAGCTGCTTATCATCTCCTAAAAAAGTGCTATGATTTAGCACCAAACATATGAATGATAATTTCTAAGACGCAATTTCTTCTTTAATTTTACCAGAGTTGAAGTTGTCAAAGATTCGATTGCTTGGACGTGAACGTTGATTATACAATGACTGAGAATATGTCCATTCTCTCAAAGTAAAACTTTCACAGCTCGTGGATGTATTCTATTATTCGTGCACTGAAACATTTAAGATCACATTCTCTTTCTCTTAGTCACATGAGCTCGCATTACTTTGTTTTGGCTACGAACATCGGCAAAAAAGACCACAGTGCTCTTCCTCTTACAGGAAAAAGAAGAGATTCGTGGCGTATGCAGGAAACCCTAATTGAACACCACAGTCCCGGTAACTTCCTACTCTTAAGATATGCATGGCTCACTTAGGTGTGGTTAGGCTATTATTCACAAACAACAATTATTAATAAATCACCTACAGCAACTTAGCTCTATTGCCACTGTAACAAAAACAATGCACACTACTCGTTGTAAAAATATAAATTCTAGCGTATTGGTCTGTGTGCAAATTACGCATAAACTACCCGCATGCAAATGATACGTTACAGGTTATGAACCCTGCTGAACTATCCTATATTAGCAAAACTAATGTATTTACAGGTTTCACAATGAATCGCTGTAAGTTTTTTCTCTCCAGTGGCAATGTGTTCGATGTTATATGGTTTCTTTCCTTGGGCTAAGTTGGCTCTTGTTCGCGCACCTTGATAACATTGCAAACGGTTTTTACAAATGTGTTAGTACCATTTTATTTCGGGCGATTATCTTTGCACCCTGCTGCGGACATTTTCTGGAACTTGGAGCATTTTCTGCAACTCAGAAGGTTGTTAGAGACTTATTAACATCGTTCTCTATATGTTCTGCATACTATTTGGATTCAAGGAACAAATAGTTTTGCAGTTTTAATACCAACTTTCCGAAGGCAAGAGGACTCGTCACTTATTAGCTTTGACGTAGTCCGTCGAGCAACATGAAAATAAACGCATACCCAAATGTTATTCAAGATGGTGTAGTGGGTAAACACATGTCCCACATAAAAGTGCTCAATGAGACGAAATATTCGTTGTTATAGGCATTGTTACAAATTAACATGTCAAATTAGAATTCGCACATCTCAGATAACAGCTGCTTAAAAATGAACTCAGTGTTTCCTCTCTAACTACAATCATGCTTGCACAAAGGATTCACGCAGGAGAGAGATAGATAGTGAGGAAGACAGGGAGGTTAACCAGATGTTGTAATCCGGTTTGCTACCCTGCACTGGGGTAGGGAAATAGGGGTTAAAAAAAGGACCCAGAGAGAGTTAGAAAGAAAGCACAAAACAGAAAAAAACGCACACACCGGAAGAGGGTTCTAATCACAGTCGTTCAGATAGGCCAGTGGCTCGCAAGAAGCGAAGAAGCACCTGCACGACCTTCTGTGACGTTAAGTCCAGTCTGTGGTGGAGAATTCTTTCTTCCGACAGAGGCTGGTCGTCCAATTGGTTCAACGCGTTGTTAAGAGATTGTCTCTGCGCACTGTACTGCGGGCAGTAGCACAAAATATGTTCAATCGATTCTTCATTGCCGCAGTGGTCACAGGCTGCTCTGTCGGCCATTCCATGCGGAACGCGTAGCTCTTGGTAAACGCAACGCCCAGCCATAATCGTCACAAAAGGGTTGCGTCTCCTCGTCGAAGCCTTGACGGTACTAGAAGGCTTAGAGTTGGGTCCAGAGAGTATAAGCGAGAATGCCTGAAGGGCGACTCATTCCATTGTGACCTTGTGCGTTGGCGAGCAAGCACGCGGAGCTTCCATGCAACGTCAGTCCTAGAAAGTGGTATGGGTCGTTGCTGATCTTCTTTATAAGCTGCGCGGGCAGCGTGATCTGCGCTTCACGCAAAAGAAGTGAGGCAGCTTTGGATGTCCGTCAGCTATAGAAAAGTTTTGATAGGGAAATGCAGAGGGTGTCGATCTGGTTCACGCGAAGAAAACGTACGAAATCATCGAAAGAGAATAGCTTCCCCAGTATTGCGTTGCTGTAGGAGTTTCTTTCTTCTTTTCTTCAATAAGCGTTTCTGTCTGTTGTTTCCCTTTAGCGGAATGAATCCTTCGACCATCTTCGAAGGGGCCTTATTATTGCATGCTCGAATACGCTTCCTTCGACGATTCTCTCGCAGACTTGAAGTACGATTTGATTGCCTCTTTTACATGAGATTTCATAGTTTGTGAATTAGCGTCTGCAACCTTTGGTCAACCAATTTATTATTCTTGGACATTCATTCTTGTCACTCAGAATAAGAGTCTAGGCTAATCTAGACCTAAGTACTCACGCTAGAACTGTTCGCAAGAACAGGCCCCTGCCAATGATGATTATTGCAAATATTAGTGAAGGCATTAGGCGACTGAGAAACCCCTTTTACGAATGATACGGTTGTGAATTTGGTCCCTAATTCGCATTCATGGTGTTTGCGCCATGTTCGTTTATTAATGGGCTAATTTTGAGCTGTTACCACTTTTCGATTTCACGTGACTTGCAGGAGCCCGTGTGAGTTTGCTCCCTTTTGTGTGTTTGTCTTTTCTTAGCTTTCCAAATTGTGCTCGCATAATATACTTTTTTAGCAGACAAGCCTCCGGCAAGCAAACGTTTCAGTTTCTTGTCATCTTGTAAATAAATACAGCATATGATTTCCAATCGTCATCCTGCCCAGGTCGACAGAAAACTCAACATGAAAAGCCTGTAAGAACTTCGCTACTGTACATATCAAATAAAAAACGAACAAAACACTGAAGTGTATAATGGTGCTTTGTGATGAAGGGCTGCACTGGTAAAAGCGCAACAGCGTCGGGAATGACTCTCACCCCAAATTCATATTTTATGATATTTTTCGGGCACGTGTAAGAAAAAATGTTTTCTTCACAATCATGGGATGTTAAAGGAACGTCGGTGCGCGAAAAACAGCACAATGGGGTCGTTGTACCTCGCGTGTACCGCGCACAGCTTGTCCATTTCTCTGCGGGGCACCTTGTAATATTTGCTTTGTACTCCGTTTTGGCGTGTGCATACAAAACGCATTGGAAGGCATTCTGGCGAGTCGTGAATCATAACTTCGAAAAAAAAAAGTCTGAGTTTAGAAAGACGGAGTTAGACTCCAGAGAAAGCTCCGGGCGTGGGAGGGCGGGGGTTCGGCCCTAAAGAAATAAATCATACCGGGCACTTTTCTGAGGTGGTCCAGTAGCGACGACTTTATATTCACAATGGCGGGGGCACAGAGGCCCAGGTTAGATTGGACGCGCCGAAGTCGTCGTGGACAACACAACGCGAACGTGCAGACGGACAGACCTCAACCCGTTTCTTCGTCTTTCTTTCCTGTCTTTTTCTTTCTTTGCGTGTGCCAAATATAAGGTGCCGTGAACTCGCTCGGAAAATGTTTGCCGTGAGTCGAGCGGAAGAAGTAAACAGCGTTCGTTTTTGAAACTAAACTAAGTTACAACACCAAAAAAGAAAAACAGAGAAATGCAGACAAAAGCGCGCATCTAACCCTACAGCACGGGCCGCTAGACCGCCACGGAAGAATGCTTATTGGCAGTACCGAAGAGCAAAGCCCTGGTCCAGGCGACCAGACTTCTCGTATTTCCATTCAAGGCTCCTTTCTCCGCTAGGGGGAGCCTCTTCAAGCGTAAAAACTCTCGCTTGTTCCCGAACAGGGTTGTTCGGACCCCGGCGCAGGCTCTATACGCTGGCTGGTGACTGCCACCCCTTTCTTTATTCCCTTTACTGACCTGTCGCGTCGCAGACTGCCCTCGCAGATTGACCGGGTGCGTGTTATTTATTCTTGTCAGGGATCGCTCGCTTTTGTTATTCTCGGCGAGACTTCGGCCGCCGGTCGCTCTAAGGGTTTGGACACGAACTCTTTTTCGCTCGGCGCATTGACGAACGCCCCCTTTCCCGATCGACCCTTTCAGCCAGCTCCCCAGAAGCTTCGCGCAAAACGCCTCTAAAAGAGTTCTGAAAAGAGTGAAAAGGCCTTTTTTTCTTTTTCTCTCCCTCCTTAAAAAGCTTCCATGCGCGCTTTACGCGTCTACTGCAGCTCTCCTCCGTCGTCCGCTACGTGTGGGAGCAGACGACGAAGCACACGCCGTAAACGCCTTGTCATTCTCGTTCTTTGCAAACAAAGCGTGCGCGCGCGCTGGCGATGGTCCCTCCCCCTGCCGTCGCAACGCGAGACTAGGACGCACGTCTACACAAAGCGCACACCACCAGTTGTCGCCCCCGTCGCTTTGGTCTCCGTTGCGGCCTCGTCGAGGAAACCTACAAGCACCGCGCGGCTAACCGAACAGCATTGTGGCTGCGAGGGTCCTTGCGTCACTTGCGAAATGACTCCGTTTAGAAATCTTTATGGGTTTCGTAAAAGGGTGTGCGCAGGCGCACTTCGCTGAGGCTGCTGTGATGCGGGAAACGCAGGCTTGTGGTGAGGTTTCTTTCCACCGCGAGCTTTTGTGCGGTTTGCGAGGATGCCAGTTTGAAGACGTAATTTCACCAAGTGGCACGCGCTTTCAGCGGCAGGAAAATTATTGCCTAACATTTGAAAATCAGTTACGTCTCTGCCTGCACGGAAGGGGTTCAAGGCATAAGAAAAGAGGCTCTCAGGGAAACGTCATAAAAGTTTATTAAGCGGGTAAAACGCTCTTTGTGACGAGAACTCAAACGCACCGCTGCTTGAAATTTGCACGCTTGAAGCCTTTGAGAACCGTGAGAGGACTTTCAAGAGGTGCGCTTTTTTTTTCGCCATCAAAGTAGTCAAGTGTTGCCACTGGCGCCTTTGAAGGCAGTCTTGAGGGCCCGAAATGAATTGCAGTATTGCGGCTTCCGGCTCTCTCCCCGAAGCATGCACTGCAATACAGCTGCTAGTTAAACTAAGTGGTCGTAGTGACTTTTGCATTCTGGCGTTGCTTTTCTTGTTTAAGCAAGCGGCAAACCATCTGCCGGACCATTTTGATCCATACAGAAGTCACTCGCACTTCCACGTCCCGCTAGATGAAGCGACATGCAGACGTCCTAGTAAGAATGTATTTTCCACGGAGGTATCTGTCAATGAAGCCCATAGCACTTTGCTGGCATTTCAGTTTTGCTGTGAAACATCGCTGTGGTCAGTGAACCGATAGTGAGGTGCTGCATCTTCTGCATGGGTAGACGTAGGCACTGTTCTGACAATGACATTATGTGCTTATACAGGGTGTTTGAGCGAACATTTTCACTACTTTTCAATAATTGCCTGTGGCAGATAGCACAATTCTAGCAGACTAGCTGGTCTACTTGAAGAGGTGGGCATTACTTGCACAAAAAGTTAAAATGCAGAATCGACTTATTCAGAAAAACTCAGTAATTACCTTATGGCACATATCGCAGTTCACAAATTCTAGCTGCAATGCATGTACACTCGAAAATAATTGTGTGAATGACACCATTTACGAGATATGCGCAGTCAAGCGGGAGGTAAAAATGCACTGTCGTTCCACTTACTTCCTTAACAAAACATTGTTTTATGCATTGAAGCATAAAACTAGAACACCCATGTATTTTTCACAAAGTTCAGAATTTATATCTCGAAAATGGTGTCATCCTGAGAAATTGTTCCAAGTGGATCCGCGTTACACACCTCCGGGCTAGAATTTGCAATATACAATATGTGATATAAGGGCATTAGTTAAAAGCTTAATTAGTAAATTTTTGTTAATTAGTCGATTATGCATTTAAATTTTTTGTGCAAGTAGTGTCCGCCTCTTCGAGTAGACCAGCTGACGGAATATAATCGGGCTATCTGCCATAGGCAATTAAAAAAAATTGAAAGCATTCGCTAAACACTCTGTTAGACCCCTTGAATACCTCCGGATTGTGTTTTTAATGTGCAAGCTTCACAAGGATACCACCTAACTTATGTTCGTACAGAATATTGGCAAAGATGGAAATAATTGTACAGACGCATTCAGCTCAACATCTTGATCGCAATGAGGAAGCCTTCATGCTGAAAAGCCCGAGGGTTAACTGACGACTATTAAACGACAATGACAGGCCATAGACATCACGCAGTGGATGTGTGTATATATTATTTCATTAGACAGGAAACGCAACAGATTTAAGAAAATAGCATGCCTCTTCCATTCAGGTGTGCTTAAGAAAAAACAGAAATAATAAGTGCTGGGGCTCGTTCAGTACACTTAGTTAAGATGCGTCGTACATCCGTTCTTACTCTTGCATTTTTAGAAATCATGTTGAACGGGCCATGTGGCATTATATAATGATTGCTATTGCTATAGTTATGACAACGTTCTACAAAATGCCCATGGCATTAGGAGACTGCCGGCATATAAAATAGCGGTTGGCCGCACGAAAGAAATACTGTAGATCGAATGAACTTCTGAAGATGAAATGTAAGTTTATGTCATTTAGTATAATGTAGTAAAGAGTTTTAACCATCTGGGCACAGTCAGGAAAGCTGAGCACGAAGAAAACAAGTTTCGATCGACCATAATTTTAGTTTACGACAACTGCCCAAATTGCTTACGCGAAGTTGCTATATATAATATAGATTGGTTTTACTAAGTCTACTGTATTGTTTCTCCTGCTGGGATAAGCACACGTCTGTATATGCACAAAATACAGTAGCATAATATTTAGATTCCTTGCTTGTACGTGCCTAGGCTAACTGGATCACTCTGTAAAATTCCAAAGCAATATTGAAGGTGGAATTTAATGCCAAGGTCGATCAAGTATTTCCTTTCAAAGGCGGAGGGCAGCACACGTGCGTTCCGAATCTTTTTTTTCCTCCGAGAATATGTATCATTTAAACAAGCCGTATAGCATTTTTGGAAGGAGCCCTTCTTTTCCTTAAAAAGATTTCGTCAGTTCGATATAAAAGTGAAATGGCATCTGCTTCTATACCAACCTTTAAGGAAAACGAGAGCGCCGTGAAAAAGGAAACTAAGCCTCTCAAGGTTTGTGCGGGTGGGGCTGTTCCATCTGCCAGGGAGAGATGCTCTCGAATATGAATGGGCCTCCCTTCGGCCTGTCTCTGCCCACTGACCCAGAGTGGCAGCTCTTGACAGGCGATGAGTGGTGCTCACCGCACCTCGGACACTCTGTGTATACCTTTTTACTAGTGGTGGAACTCCAAAAAGACGTGCGGCCTGCGAACCTTCTTCCTCCCTCATTTCTCCAACTCTCACTTTCTTTTTGGTGTTACCGATATTCTTCTTATATAAGTATATCAATAGATACTTCTCTTTTACTCTATGATTATTTATATTCCTTGCGTGAACTTGCAGGGAACACGTCCATATGGAGAAAGCTTTTCACGTATAGCTTTTCATAAGATTCAGTAGTGCAAGGTACAAATCTAAGAAAAAGACGGCAAATAAGTGTTGATGAAAGTCACTACAATCAATACCTAAAATATCCAAGAAAAGAACTGATGCTCTGTCCATGTTTCGTCTTACTGATATTGTCCTATAAAACAATTGAATCTTCTCTTGCCATTTCAAGCAGCCTATCTTTCGGTGGGCAGTTCTTCAAACGAAATGCCTGTGGGTTGCTTTATTAATATGATGGTTACGACTGCCTCGCAGTGCAGCTGAGTTTACATATAAGGGTGCCAAAACCAGGCCATAGTGCCACTTTTCTTGCTTTTGTCTGTGAATAGTTCTTAAAAGCATCCATATAAAGATACATCGTTTATAACAATCAGCTAATTTGGTATTTATCGTCTTTCTGCGTCGCTTCCACGCACAAAAAAAAAAAGCCAATACTGCAATGACTCTTGTTTTCAGTTAGTGTTAATTCGAAGAACTACTTGCTATACTCATAAGTATCTTTGAAAGAACTTCTCCTTTGTAAACTGAAGTACTCCTGAAAACTAATAGACTATGTTAAAACAGCCCCAGCAATCTAATGAAGCAAGCCGCTGGCTTATAGCAGCAGCATTGCGCTGTCCGCCGTGCAAGGCACATTCGGTTAGTCATCCCTCCACGACGTAGCTATTGTGCTGGGCTGCACTCTTGGTGCACTTTTCTGTGGATCTTCTTTTTTGCGATATGTTTATGTCGCTGAAGGCACGTGTAGTACGATGCGAACGCAGGTGAAAAGTCGAACGCATCCTATAGTACGCCTAGAAGTGCCGTGTTGATCGCCAGTGCGCACGGCCAGCTGCTGTGGTATGGTGCAGTATATGACCCTGAGCTTAAATCGTCGGCATTTGCCAGTACCCATTGCTAGTTTATCTCTCTGTCAATTCGCCGCGACCGCACATGACATATAGTCGCGTGAAATTTTATTAAAAAAGCCGTTAAGTCATTGTTTTATACCGCACTACTCGATATTTCCAAAGGTATATTTATATGGAGGCCCCTCTTCAATGATTCGCAAGAAGCCGCACAGTGGTAATTACAAAATACACTGTCACACACACACACACAAAAAAAAAAGACCTGCGCTCACTTGAGTGCTAGCGACCGATTACAGTGTCTGACACTGACTATAAACTCACTGGTTGTAGGGTTGCAGTAGGTGGGCTTAGCCTCTTTAGCTTATCTATTTTATCATTTCTTTGCAAGAAAAGGATATAAATAAAAATGAGAAATAATATGTTTATATTATTCGTCCGGATAGCGTTTTCATTTCTTTGTTTTCTTTTTAAAGTGAAGCTTTCTATGTCTCACTGATTCATCCGTGAGTGTCGAAAACGCAGTGCAGGAAAGCCAACTTACACAATATATCTGCGCATCTGAGCACAAGATCGAACAATGGCGTACGAGATAAGTCTCGTGTAACACTGCAGTTTACATTCGCAGTTGTATCGATAAGAACAACGGGAACTGCAACGCCACGCTACCCAGACAAAGCTTATACGAGTATATGTGCATTGCATAACGCGCGTTGCGCAATGTGAGTGTGTGCGTGTAATAAACGGTGACATGATCTAAAATAAAGGCTATGCAACTTAACAAAATGTGTTTTCGATAAACTTCAGCGTTCAAAAAATACAATCCTAAACAAGCAATCATATCCCATATGCACCGCATCGGGTCGCTCAGCATTTCTTGGGTTCGTTGCGTGGTCGTTGGCTTTGGACTTTGATTCAGTTTGGATGGGAGAAAGCTTCGCGTTCAACCATCTTCCTTTAAGAAAGAGGCTTTGATTTTTTTGTACGATTTGGGGATAGTAGGCTCTTCAGTTGCTAAACTTTCCATACTGTCAAAGTTAAAACAACAACGAAAACAACTTTCATCCTCGCCTATGTATGGTTTCTTTCTAAACTCTGCTGTTTTCATGGTATGCGATAAAGGATCTACCGTCTTTTCTGATTGTATTTATAACCAAGCGACTTCTGCCAATAAAATTTATATATTGCAATTTCAGGACTCGTCTTGTTTGAATGATTTCTTTGTCCTTATCCGTTTTCACTATACAAGATCATGAACGCCTAATTTTCGGTTCCAGCTGATTAGGTATAAAATCACGTACCAGTCTTCACTTTTATGTGTTCTTGTATGTCTTGAAGTTTATTTTTACTATGCTCATCATGCTTAGTAGTAAACGTAAGCTTCACGACATACAGGAGCCCTGGAAAGCGGAGATCAGCACGTGATTTTATACATAATCAGCTTGAACCCATATTTCTGCGTTCATGACGCTAGTTATGCATAAAAATGAGTGTGTACTTACTAATAAAGATCAATTGGTAGTTGTATCTGTCTCGTCCAGTCTTTACTGCCTTCAAGGGATTTCGCTACAAGTGACCAACCAGCTCAACTAAAGATACCGCCCAATTTTCTGTTCTTTTCAGCGAAGATGCTCCTTTTTCTGGGACACTTGTCTCGACCACAGACTCCATAGTTAACCATCACTGCTTGTGATTTTGCCCGCTGTGTGTGTGAGTTCTGTGCACGTAAGAGGCATTTGATCTTATCGAGAGCAGACGGGTGGACAAGCGAATATCTGACGCATTGATTAAACAACGTTTCAGGTTTCACGGTTTCATACGTTTTTGATAAAACATTGATTAAAACATGAAACATTGATTAAACACTGTTTCATGTTTCACGGTTTCATACGTTTTTGACTCGGTACGAATGGCGACAAAACGCAACCATCAGAATGTATGACCCACTTCTACCGAATCGAAGTTTGCATGATGCACAAAAACATAAAAGCTGTATGTTTACGTATTGATGCCCTGGCAGAGGGGTTAAATGACACAGCTGTATGTAGCTCGCTATTATACGCATGCAGTCGAACAGTGAACAACTCTACGACGAAAGGACCTGTATAAGGGAGGATCTCGTGTATGTCCCGGCCGTGTTCCAAGCCGACATGTGTATTGTGTACATTTCTTTAGCGAAGACCCTTACAACGAATTTGCCTGTACAATGAATGCATATTAGCGTCCACGAGGGATTTTTAATGTGATAGCGTTTAGGGCTCCGTGTCGCAGAAAATCCGGCGTCGGCGTCGGCATTGGCGCCCGCGGCCCAGAAAGTCATTCCCAACCACGTTTAGGTATGCCGCACCATTCTATCATCAATGTTGCTCATACCTTCTCTTGCATTCTTGACAAAGCTATTCCTCGGAATTTTGAGAATGACAATCCGCAAACAAAGGTCGTGAAACAAAACACCCCCAGCGCATGCCTTTTCTGTTAAATCTTTTCAGACTGAAATATTAAAAGTGCGAAACAAATACGGAAACCTGAAAATGATGTAGTTTCTTTGGCGCATTGTGCACTACCTCCGGAATCGACTCACGCAAGAGGCCGCGTTTCCACCAGAAAGCTCGCCTACGTGCATAGCGTTCGCCGCCAGTTTTTGCAAGTAACCATTACGGTTGCATAAGCTGCAGTTGTCGCGGTCTGAGGAGAACAAGATTGACGCACTCGTCAGGAAGAGCATTAAACGAGTGCTCGGTATCCCTGTGACGACCAGCACGGATAAGCTGATGCAACTCGGGGTCCACAACACCCTGAGCGAAATCGTAGAAGCACAGAAAACGGCACAGATCGTTTGCCTGTCTGCCAGAAAGTCCGGCCGCCGAGTACTCGAGATGGCGGGCCTCACCGCCATGGCCGCGGAGTCGTGCGCCGTCCCCCTCCACCAGGAAGAAAGGGACGCCTTTCAAGTCTCCACATTCCTGAGGAACGTTCACCGGTACACCACTTGGATATCATACTCTTGTAGCCGGAGGGCCCACCGACCGAGGCGGCCCGAGGGATCTTTCAAAGTCGACAACCAACAAAGGGTGTGGTGGACTGTGATGACGTAAAACTGGTGGCCATAGAGGTAGGGTCGGAACTTGGCAAGAGCCAAGGCTATAGCCAGGCACTCTTTCTCAGTGGTTGAATAGTTGGTCTCGGCCTTTGTCAGGGTTCGGCTGATGTAGGTGACAACATACTCGTTATAGCCAGGCTTCCGTTGCGCGAGCACCGCACCAAGGCCCATGCCGCTTGCATCAGTGTGTACCTCCGTAGGCGCTTGGGGATCGTAGTGCCGGAGAACCGGAGATGTGAGCAGCTGGCGTAGCGTCTGGAATGCGTCATCACATTCAGGAGACCAGTTAGACATGTCGGTGCGAACGGTGAGGAGACGTGTCAACGGTGCGATAACGGTTGCGAAATTGTGCACAAAGCGACGAAAATAAGAACAAAGGCCGATGAAGCTCCGGAGGGTCTTCAGTGACGTCGGCTTAGGGAAGTCAGCGACAGCTCGAAGTTTCGCAGGATCAGGGAGGACGCCGTCTTTGGACACAACGTGGCCCAAGATTGTCAAGGTGCGAGCTGCAAAGCGACACTTTTTGATATTCAGCTGAAGACCAACGTTCTTAAGACATATCAAAACTTGGTGGAGACGTGATAGGTGCATCGAGAAGTCTGAAGAAAACCGACGATGTCATCAAGGTAGCATAGACAAATGTTTCATTTGAGACCGCGAAGTATGTTATCCATCATGCGCTCGAAAGTTGCGGGCGCATTGCACAGCCCGAATGGCATGACGTTAAATTATATAGCCAGCCCATCAGGGGTGACAAACGCTATCTTCGGTCCATCGCATGTGGCCATGGGAACCTGCCAGTAGCCAGATCGTAGGTCCAATGACAAGAAGTACTCAGCACATTGTAAACAATCGAGTGCATCGTCAATTCGGGGTACAGGGTAGACGTCCTTCCCCAAGTAACGCAAAATGTTGCCGTAACGTTCTGTGAATGTGCACAAATGTCGGTGCATAACGTTGCCTACATGTTGCTAATGTCCGCTTTTTTGATCACCAGACAACGTTGGGCCGTAACGTTGTGGCAGCGTTGAGCAGCACATTCACGACGTTGACATAACAGTAACGGAACTTCCTGACAACGTAATCTGGTTGTTGCCTTATGTCACTTGAGCTTTCAGGCAACGTACGTATGTGACGTTCAAGCAACACTCAAATTACATTGCAGAATATTTATAGACATACATAACAGCAGTGCTGTCAGCATGGCATGGCTGACACCACCGCAAACCCTTAAATTTATATTTGCTTGACAGATTATGCATTGTAGTAGTTTTCATGTTGCATATGCATGGAAATGTGAAACAAGAATTGGTGAAAAACAGCATTATTTTACGTATATATCTTGTGTATCTTACCAAGATATCTGTGTATTTTACCTTGTGGCGGTAAGATACACAAGATATATACGTAAAAGAATGCTGTTTTTCACCAATCCTTGTTAACATTTTCATGCATATGCAACATAAAAACTACTAAAATGCATAATTACTCAAACAAATATAAATTTAAGGGTTTGCGGTGCTGCCAGACGTGTCATGATGACAGTAATGCTGTACAGGCAGCTGATTTGTCTTGCACTATATATAGTACCAACTCACCCTAATCCAGAATCTTTAAACTGTTTCACATGGTGGCTTGCCTGACTTGTCTTGCTGTTGTCCATAGCAGAGCATATAGATGCTGACTGCAAGTAAAAGTGCATAATGCAAAGCTACAAAGTCGTTTATAAGAATACTTTTTCATTTTAGCTATAACAGAAAGAGAGTAGCATGCACGTCCAGTGTGCAGAGGTTCTCGTATAACGGTTCTCACAGTAGGAAAGTAAAAATCTTCCACAAATGTTCATTTTCTTTAAATGTTCATTTAGGCTTAGGCCACAGAAAAAATCAGTTTCTTTGCTTCCGACTTACTGCTCTAAAAATCAGGTGTCGTTAGCTGCATGTGCTTTCATATGATGTTGGCATAATAGCCAACATCAGCTGCTAAGAACAAACGCTAGTATGTAGGAATTGTTTGTGCAGGAGGAATATGTGGTGGTTGAATATGCACCCATGAATATATGCATCGCTCCACCTTAAATAATAGTGAATATGTCATAGACAAACCTGATAACACAAATATATTTTTCATTAAACATCAAGGTCTTATATCACATATTAAGACACTCTATACTAACAGCTACAACAACAAATTAATACTTGTTGCCTTCCCATTTAGGTCAGACTTTGAAATTTTTTGCTTTTTTTGTCGAGTTCTCTTATTTCAATGGCAGAACACAATTTATACTTCTTAATAACAGCACAAATGCTGTCCTTCACTTTGTAATGTACAAAAACACAGTACAGTACCACTGCGGTTGGATACTGTGTCCTGCCAAGCATCCAGCCGGGCTTTTTGCCTAAGCTTGCAGCAAGTGTGAAGTAGTCAACACAGCCCAGGGGGTAGGGTAACAAAGACATACAAGTACTGACGGCCAGCCTCCACTTTTTCAGAAGATGGTCAGCCGCACAAGCGATGCACACATGCTTCCCTCGGTAGCTTCACTTGCATCCAGAGACCTCACTGGTTTCCAAGTCAATAATGCGGTAACCTGCAGAGACATGAATTACATCAAACTACGAAGTGCCATCTGAAAAACTGAAGTAAGTCATGTTTACTGTGAAAACAGGCTATAAAAATGCTTACAAGCAACTTAAGCTTCACAGAACTGTGAAACAAACAATAGTGACCTTACGCAGGAGAATAATGCAAAACGTTAAAAGCAAATTTCAGTAAAACCTAACCATTATAGCCATAAGTTTGGACACAAGAGCAAGGAAAGCACAATAAACAATACCCACAACTTCCTTTATTGCGCTAAGCAGTTAAGACATTGGTATCAATATATTCCTTTAACATAAAGCTTCCTTGCAATGCCACGGCTACTTGTTTCATCCAGTTCAGTCTTGGAAGAGAA
Organism: Dermacentor silvarum; assembly: GCF_013339745.2. NCBI lineage: Eukaryota > Metazoa > Arthropoda > Arachnida > Ixodida > Ixodidae > Dermacentor > Dermacentor silvarum. Next base: position 171,113,503 of record NC_051156.1, on the reverse strand, counting down.
CAATAATTAACAAATGAAGTGAATACTCTACCACAGTACCAAAACCACATTTAATTCGTGATGAAAGAAAGTTCCAATGAGTGAGTGATAAATTTGAGTTGTGGTTACAACATATTGGTGAATTGCAGCACAGATATTGATGACAGAAAAGACGAGACAATAGAGGTGTGCTAACTTCCAACAAAAAGCTTTATTTTAGGGCGACCCATGCTTATAGCGACCACTGATCACATTGCACAAGCGTAATTCAGACCCTTAGGAAGGTCAACTCTGTGTCTGATAAGTGTACAGATGCTTACACACACAGAGCCAAGTCGCGCAATCTTTTCAGTCTCAATAATTTCACGTGTTAGTTGATCACTGCTTCTGCTGACAACAGTACACCGAGCAAACAATGGTTCACAGGCACACGAACTGCAACAGCATGCAAGCAAACTGTCACACACGTTTTTCTTGACATTGTATGATTGTTCTCACAGCCGGTCATTGATGGAGCGTCCTGTTGGACCTATGTAATGTTTACCACAAGAAAGAGCGGTACACTAAACGATGTTTTAACATAAGTGACGAACGAATTTTTGTGCTTTTTGTTACACTTGTGTGCTGCGCTGCCACATTCCCTTTGATTACACAACTTTAAAAGCTTCTGAGGGACAGAGAAGACAACTTTAACTTTGAAACGATCTGCAGTTTTCATGATACTGCAGCTCATGAATGTATGGTATGACAGCCACTTTATGTGTCAGATGCAGTGACCACATGACAACCACTCGGCGCATGCGCTTTTCAGAGTAGAGGTCATGTGGTCACTGCATCTGACAGACATAAAAACTGGCCGTCATACCCTACATTCATAAGCTCTCACAAAATCAAGAAAATTGCATATCATTCTAAAGTTGTGTAATCAAAGGCAATGTCGCAGCACGCCACACATATGTAACAAAAACACCAAATTCTGTTCGTCACCTGTGTTAGCAACGTGGTTTATTGTATCCCTCTTTCTTGTGGTAAACAGTACATAGGTCAAATGGGACGCTGTATCAATGACCGACTGAGAGAACACTCATACAATGTCAAGAAAAATGTCCGTGACGGTGGGCTTGAATGTCATTGTAGTTCGTGTGACTGTGCACCGTCGTTTGCTCAGTGTACTGTTTCCAGCAGAAGCGGTGATCAACTAACACGTGAAATAATTGAGGCTGAAAAGATTTCGCAACTTGGCTGTGTGTATCAGCACACGATCTGTACACTTGTCAGACAAAGAGTTAACTTTCTTCCTAACGGTGCGAGTTGCGCATGTGCAATGTGGTGAATGACAGCTATAAACATGGGTCGGCGAAGATAAACCTTTTTGTTAAAAGTTGCCGCATGCCTGTCGTCTTGACTCTGTCGTTGCCTACATCTGCACTGCAATTCACCGATAAATTTGTATGTGCATAGAAACTACTGGCTTGAAAGACTCTATAGGGAAATGGGAGAAAGGGAGAAATCACAAAAATGGTCCATCCATGCCTCTCGTGTATCAAGTCCCAGACGGAGTGGGCTGGTCTGAGCTGGTTGGTACATCATTAGGACGGGAACAAACAGTGCTAGGACGGGACGAAGTGAGTACGACAGACAAGGAGTAAAGTGTCGCGAGGACTGTAGTGTCGAAGTAGACTAGACGTGGACTGTAGTGTCGACTGTAGTGAAGGACTGTAGTGTCGCGTGGGCTGTTGTTACTGGGTATTCTCCTTTTTTGAAGTCCTAATTTGCAGCTTCAGATATGTCTACACAATGTCTTTGTAGCCTGCGGAACTCCCACAATAAACGTTTTGTCACCAGTCGAGTGCCTGAGTGGCATGGCGAGCAGGTAACGTGTTGTAGCACTTGCATCTTAGTTCGGCGAGTCCTCAGCTTTGTGGACTTCCATGATATATTTCTGTGGTTCCTCACTATAGCAGTACAGTACAAGATGTTATGGCATAAGCTTTTCTTGAAAAGATGCCACTTGGCAAGCACGTACTTTATCAGAGGATAGCTGGGGCGCGCCTTAGCGAAAAAAAAAGAATAGCAAAAGGCAGTTTTATGTCTGCTACCTTCACACAATACAACGAAAAATGACACATATATACAGTCAACACTTATCAACTTGACCTCTGTTAATTTGACCTTTTGCTTTCGAACGCACTGGAATGTCCAAACAAGAAACCACATATTGCTATGGAACAAAACACACTTATTCGAATGCATAAGCACGTCATTTTGGTGAATTCAGACTCTACAGTGTTCCCTCATGCGAGCAACGGCTACTAAGGTTTGAAAAACGAGAAATTAAAAAAAAAAAACAGCTCGACTACTTTCCTTGGTGTGAAGCTGCTTTACTTTGCCTTTACTTTACTCTTATTTTTCAAAACTCAATACAATGAACTACCTACCAGTTAACTATGTGTTCTATGTATTGACTTAAAGTGAAAACTAATGTAACTGGACACAGACTCGCAACTGCTACAATGCCTACTTACATGATTGGGGATAGCTTGCCAAGAATATAACATGGGAGAGAAAAAAGCAAGCTTACTAGAAAACACTTCAGAACTGTAATAACTGCAGCACAGTGAATACTGGTATTCATGTATCATTTCAAGAAGTTTAAGCTCATCAAATGTGTATTTGCCAGTGGCAGTTATTCTGAGAACAAGACAGGAATAATTGTGAATATGAATGTTAAACAATGGTAAGCACACTGTGTGCTTACACCTATGACCTATTTGGCCCACTACACTTTGAATTCTTACATGCACAGAAGCTGCACAAGAGTGTAGCATAACCACAAAAAATTCGGAAATAAAACCTACAGCATAGGAAACAGTTTCAAAACAAGAAAAACAAAATAAAAAGTGATAAATAGAGTGTTTAATAAGCAAAATTAAAATGTAACTTGCAGCCAAGCAATTGTTGCAAGAAAAAATACTTAACAGGACATGTTAGGTCTAGTTTTATATAAAACACGATAAGGTGTGCATAACAGCTATGAACACAAATAAACAGCAAGTTGCATAAATATAGGACCTATTTAGTAAGCTGTGTTGAGTAACGTCGATTAACTTAGGCACGAATGATACCGAGATGCTACTTTTTGGAACACGTACACTACATACATACCTGACTCGACCATCCAGATTACATGTTGCTCTACGGCAGGTATAGCCAAGGGGTCTGGTGGCTCCTCCGTTATGTGGGCACTGTTGTGGGTCACAGCCTCGCCACTATAAATTAAGCTGTGTGTTAACAAATAGCAGTGGCACATAGCTTTATAAAGCTGTCAAATTGTCTACACATGCATGGAGCACCTAAATATTGCCGCGAGACAGAAGAAGAAGACCGGCACCGAAGCAGAGGTGAGCATTAGGCCGGCACCGAAGAAGAGGAGGTAGAGGTTGCTCCTTGCCATCTTGGCTGGTTGCTGCTACGCCTGTGCTACTCACCTGTTTTGTAAATATTTGTAAATATACATTTTTGTGCAACATTTTCTGGTGGAGGTGCGGAGTACGCTGCCTGTTCATCCCCCTCACCCAAGCATGGAACTCCGAAGTGGTCGCCACGTTGTTCCTTCGGTGATGGCCACTGATATAATCTCGACCGGGTGAGGTGGGTCGTCACTGCAAGAATCAGGAGACGGCGATGAAGGCGGGCATCGTGATGATGAAAAAAATTAGAAAAGATTGTATTCACTTCATTGGTACATGGTTTTGACTCTATCCGAGTCTCGAGCGGTTCTGCTTAACACGGGGGCCAGGACGGCCTTAAATAACCCGTCGTGGTCTTGTGGTAGCCGATGTCTCCTTCGGGGAACTTGTGGAAGTGTTAGTCCTCTGTCAGGTGGTCAAGTTGACAACCTCCTCCCCCTCGGGTCCTTTCCTTTGGTAGCTTGCCCTTTTCGTCTGCTCAGGTCGTAGAGGTGTGACGCTTTCTCGGGGATGAAAGGGGATTATCTCGTCACGGGAAAGACGCTCGGGCTTGTTTCCCACATTTGAGAGGTACAGTTTCCAGGAAGATCATAACCGCCTCTTGGGAATGAAGATAATTGCCCCGGCACGGGAACGTGTGCGGGTTTGGTTTCGCACAACTGAGATGCAGAGTTCCAAGCCGATCATAACACCACTGAAGCACGCAGCGCGCCGGAACCTACCGTGCAGCAGCCGTCCCCGCCGTCTGTCATCTCATCGCTTCCGCAGGATCCGGGCACCTTCTCTGGTACAGATAACGTGGACGTCGAGGATTGGATTGTATGGTATGAGCGTGTCAGCAAACAGAAAAGACGGGACGATACGCTTATGCTAGCGAATGTTATATTTTATCTGAAAGGAACCGCATGCGTCTGGTACGAGACGCATGAACACGATCTGACCAGCTGGGACGTTTGCAAAGAAAAACTGAATGACTTGTTCGGCAAGCCCTTGGGTCATCAACTAGCCGCTAAAAAAGAACTTGGCTCCCGTGCGCAGTCATATACTGAATCATACATTTCGTATATTCAGGATATTCTAGCGCTTTGCCGTAAAGTTGACGGTAACGTGTCCGAAGCGGACAAGATCGGACACATACTCAAAGGAATCGTCGATGACGCATTCAACCTCTTAGTATTCAGGAACTGCGCCACCATGGATGCTATTGTGACAGTGTGTCGGCGATTCGAACAAGCTAAATCCCGCCGTATCGCCCAGCAATTCACCAGGCTCCCCAATACTGCCGCATCGTCATCATGTGAAGAATCACTACCTACGTTACAATCGTCGGTTTCGAACACTTTGACAAGGATCATTTGTCGGGAACTAGAAGCAATGTCACCAGCCCCTCTCGTGCTAGATTTCTCGACTGCCAACCAGCCTATGGTTTCATTGATTCAAGCCGTGGTTCGACAGGAGGTCGCGAATTTAGGACTCTCCTCTGTGTGCGCTGTTCGTGTGCCACCAGTCGCACCAGTCACACCACCAGTTCCACCAGTCACGCCGCGGAACAAGCCCTTTTACTCGCGATATCGCAATCCCGCTGAGTGGAGGACGCCGGATGATCGCCCAATATGTTTCGCGTGCTCTCAAGGTGGGCATATTGCGCGAGACTGCTGGAGCCGTCAGACGTCCCCGACTGGCTGGAGCACCCGGAACCCTCATCCTGAAGGCTACTCCCGTACAACATCGTCGCGCTCTCCACCGACTGACACGCCCGACGTCGACACTCGCACCAACGTGTACAGCAGGTCTCCATCGCCGCGCGATCGCCGATTTCGCTCGCCGCAAGCCCGCCGATTCCCTTCGCCGCAAGCCCGCCGATTCCCTTCGCCGCAAGCCCGCCGTTTCCCGTCGCCTGCCTACTCTGGACGCTACGTATCGGCAAACTAACAAGTGCAGCGCCCGGAGGTGACGCTGAATTCTCGACCCGGCCTTGAAATCGTCTTCTGACTGTTCCTACCCGCTTTAATTTGCTCGAAGTCCAACTCGACGGTGTTAGTGTTACGGCCCTTATCGACACTGGTGCACAGATCTCGGTGATGAGCTCTAGTCTTCGTGAGAAGCTGAAGAAAGTCCTGACACCGGCCGTGCTACGTACAGTGAAAGTTGCCGATGGAAGCACACCTACTGTTGTTGGAACGTGTACTGCCCGCGTTACTATATCTGGCCATACGACGAGCGCTCAGTTTCTTGTGCTTGAGCAGTGCCCATACGACGTGATCTTGGGCATTGACTTTTTGTCGACACATTCAGCCTTCGTCGACTGCGGCACCGGTGTCCTGCAACTTGAACTCCCTTCTGCCCCCGAGACTCTTCCTGCTAAATCTACGCAACTGTGTTCTTCACAGCACGTACGATTAACACCCCAATCCACTACTTATGTTCTTTTGACGCCCTCTCCTGCTGTCGCTGACGGGGATTACGTTGCATCCCCTATTACTGACGTTGTCTTGGCACACAATCTGACCCTACCCCACACGGTTGTCGAAATTGTCAACAACGAAGCTTATCTCCCTGTGCTCAACTTTGGCTTATCCGCTCGTGTTCTACCATCCGGAATTGCGCTTGCAACGTTGGCATCCCTCAACGGCTGTCAAATAACCGCGCTAACATCTGAGGCGACTTTGAGTCCGACGTGCTCAGCAGGATCCACCAGCTTGCCCACCAGTGAATTCAACAAAATGATAGCCGCGGACCTTTCACCTGCGCAGGCTGATGAGCTCTGCCGTGTGTTGGCGTCGTACCGGGACGTTTTTGACTTCGACAACCACCCACTTGGCCAGACAACGGTTATCATGCACCTAATCGACACAGGTGACCCAAACCCTATTCATCGCCGTCCGTATCGTGTTTCTGCTGCTGAACGGGCGATTATATTAACAGAAGTCGACAAGATGGCTGCAAAAGACATTATAGAACCTTCATCTAGCCCATGGGCATCCCCAGTTGTGCTTGTCAAGAAAAAAGACGGCACCTGGCGTTTCTGTGTCGATTACAGACACCTGAACAAGATCACTAAGAAGAACGTATATCCGTTGCCACGCATAGATGATGCCCTCGATTGCCTCCACGGAGCGAGTTATTTTTCGTCCATCGGCCTGCGGTCTGGCTATTGGCAGGTTTCCGTAGATCCTATGGACCGCGAGAAGACCGCTTTTGTGACACATGACGGGTTATACCAATTTAAAGTTATGCCCTTCGGCCTATGCAATGCGCCAGCCACATTTGAGCGCATGCTGGATTCGCTCCTTCGTGGCTTCAAATGGTCGACCTGCTTATGTTACCTAGATGACGTTATTGTTTTCTCAACGACATTTGACAGCCATATTCAGCGCCTGTCCGCCATCCTCCAAGTGCTCCGCAGCGCCGGTTTTCAGCTTAACTCATCCAAGTGCCATTTTGGTCGCCGCGAAATTACAGTGCTCGGCCACCTTGTTAATGGTGTAGGAATCCGACCTGACCCAGAGAAAATTCGTGCCGTGAAGCATTTCCCTGCACCCTGCTCAACCAAAGACGTTCGCGCCTTCGTTGGTTTATGTTCATACTTTCGTCGCTTTGTCAAAAATTTCGCTGACATCGCCCGTCCACTCACCGACCTTCGCAAGAAAGATACGCCTTTCGTCTGGGGCACTCTAGAAGCTCATGCATTTTCTGCGATTATCCGCCTTCTGACGACTTCTCCTCTGTTGGCGCACTTCGACCCATCTGCTCCTACAGAAGTTCGGACGGATGCCAGTGGATACGGAATCGGAGCCGTCCTTGCCCAGCGCCAGCAGGGTCGTGACTGCGTCATAGCGTACGCCAGCCACCTGCTCTCTGCCCCAGAACGCAATTACTCAATACCGAGCGTGAATGCCTTGCCCTTGTTTGGGCAATCTCCAAATTTCGGTCGTACCTGTTTGGCCGCCCATTCACGGTTGTCACTGACCACCATGCGCTCTGCTGGCTTTCCTCGCTGAAAGATCCTACAGGCTGTCTCAGACGCTGGGCTTTGAGATTACAAGAGTACCCGTTTTCCGTCATCCACAAGTCTGGCCAATTACATCAGGACGCGGACTGCCTGTTCCGTTATCACGTGGATCCACCCGACAGCACCAACCCCGACAATGATGCCTGTGTCCTTTCTATATCTCAGTTAATTAATTTTGGCGATGAACAGCGGTGTGATCCGGCCTTACGTTCCATCATCAACCGTCTCAGTTCTGGGCCCTCTGACGAGTCACCCCGGATGTTTACCTTACATAATGGCACTTTATACCGCCACAGTGTATACTCCGAAGGCCCTGAACACTTGCTTGTGGTGCCCTCCCACATGCGTACTACTGCCCTCCAGCAGCTTCACGACGAACCTGCAGCAGGTCATCTTGGTGTAACGCGCACTTATGATCGCGTGCGACGTCGTTTCTTTTGGCCTAGACTTTATCACTCCGTACAGAAGTATGTTGGCTGCTGCGAACTTTTCCAGCGACGCAAGAGACTACCGACGCTTCCCGCCGGCCTTCTTCAGCCTATCGATGCCCCAGTAGAGCCGTTCTTCCGCGTCGGTCTCGGTTTGCTCAGACCTTTCCTTACATCAGCATCAGGGAACAAATGGGTCGCTGTCGCGACAGACTATGCCACGCGTTACGCTATTACGCGCGCACTTCCAACCAGCTGTGCTACCGACATTGCCGACTTCCTCCTTCACGATGTTATTCTGCATCACGGAGCGCCTCGTGAACTGCTCACCGATCGCGGTCCTTACTTCTTGTCCCATCTCATCGATGACCTTCTACGCTCATGTTCCACGAAACACAGTCACCACCGCCTATCACCCTCAGACAAACGGCCTCACCGAACGCCTGAATCGCACCATAACCGACATGCTGTCCATGTACGTTTCCGCCGAGCACTGCCAGTGGGATGCTACATTATCCTTTGTTACATTTGCATATTATTCGTCATGCCACGATACGGCAGGTTTTTCACCGTTTTATCTTCTTTTTGGCCGGGAACCGACACTACCTATGGATACTTTACTACCAGCCGCTCCACGACAACCACCGGAGTACGCACAAGATGCCATCGAAAGGGCGCACGCGGCGCGTCATATCGTGCGCGACCGCCCTCAGATGTCGCAGGTGTCACAGAAGAGCCGTTACGGTTGCCGTCACAAGGATGTATATTACGCTCCTGGATCCTTAGTGCTCCTCTGATCGCCAACTCGATACGTTGGTCTCTCCGCGAAGCTTCTACCACGCTACCACGGTCCTTATCGCGTTCTGCGCCAAGTTACTGACGTGACGTATGAGATTGCACCGGCACAGCCAATGTTATCTTCTGCGCCGGTCAAGCCTGACGTAGTTCATGTTGCCCGGCTAAAGCCGTATCACCCGTCCGCTGGTGCTGCACTCTGACCTGCCCGGATGGTGCGCGTGTTTTCGCCCGGGGAGTAATGCCGCGAGACAGAAGAAGACCGGCAGCGAAGCAGAGGTCAGCATTAGGCCGGCACCGAAGAAGAGGAGGTAGAAGTTACTCCTCGCCTTCTTGGCTGATTGCTGCTACGCCCGTGCTACTCACCTGTAAATATTTGTAAATATACGTTTTCGTGCAACAATATTGAGAAATTTGAGGCTACAATAAACAGGAGTGGTGCATGTAATCTGGAAAGAAGTAATGGTGCCAGCGCTTACGTTCGAAACTGCTACTCTGTGCTTGGGATTTAATGGCATATAATGTTGGGGTAGGAAGTTGACCAAAGCTCAGTAGGCAAGTTGACTTTGGGAGCCCAGGGTAAAAGCACAAATGAGACAGTGCAGGCTTGCATGGGTTGGGTCTTTCTTGAAGTCAGAGAAGCGCATAACAAAATTAGTTCTGATGAAAGATTTAGGAACATGGACGAAAATAAATGAAGATAAATGAAAGTAAAGTGCGGGTATATGTACCTCAAAAGCGTGTACACAGAGTGGAGGAAGAGGTCAAGAAAGTTGGCAACAAAGTACTGACTAATTTAAAGTTTAAATAGACAACCAGGAGTTATCAAAAAGAAAAGGAGAGAAACAGGCACAAAACTGGATCCTGAGGGTTTAAACAAAAAAGCCACTTCAGATTTATAAGAACCGCAAGAAAGAAATTAGAAGTGAAAGTCTGTACGGTAACACAAAAGGTAGTGCCTTGTCATTTGAGGCTCGAGCTGGTTCTCTAAGAAAAAAAAAGAAAGAAAAAAAAGTTCAGCGTGGCAAATATTCGCAACACGATGAGGCATGTGTATGCTGGAACAAAAATCCGGAGATCCTTACAATATCCCAATGAAATGCGAAGGCTTTATCTCAGCGAGACCCGCAGGTAGCGGACACTTCCCAGAAGCGTTTGGATTTAAAGTGGGTAGAAGCAGTCGAGATTACCAAGAGACGTTTAGAGTATAGCCGGAAAAAATCACGGAAGGAATTGATAGGACCGGATCTGTTACAGGCATAAGTAGCGGTACATGGTAGATATAAAAGTTTTACGGAAGACAAAAAAGATTAAGAAGAGAAAAAAAAACATGAAGGAGATGTATAAAAAATTCAATTGTGCCATCACATTGTCAATTTGTTCGGTTCTTGCCACCTGCATCATCGCTCATTTGTACGTGCGCTTTCGATAATGTTGTCCGATGACAGTCATCGCTTGTCCGTGTATTTTTTCTGGGTGTTCTTGTCGTTTCGCGCTGTGAATGGTTTCAGTTAAGGACCACGCAACGAGCGATGAAACGAAACACGTTAAGCGTAACACAAAGAGGGAGGAAATGAGCAGTGTAGATCAGAGAGCAAACTGGCATAGACGATATTCTAGTTGGCACTGCGAGAAAAAAATGTATTTGGGCAGGCCATGTAATGCGCGGAGGGAGGCCTTCGTCCTGCAGGGGACATAAGATAGGATGATCATGGTCATGGCATGATGCTAATAGACAATGAAACCAAGAAAAGCACCGAGGAGATTTTATATATGGCTGTATTTTATGAAACTGCAATTACATAAGAAAGAATGTTAAATTGCGGTTATCTCATTCTAATAATAATAATAATAATAATAATAATAATAATAATAATAATAATAATAATAATAATAATAATAATAATAATAATAATAATAATAATAATAATAAAGGAATTTGCAAAGAAGAGCAGGAGTGAAACAGCCTCGTCCTGTTCGTGCATAACAATATTTAGATTTTGTTAGCACCAGACACTGATGTATGTAACTTGTATGTATGTATGATGATGTATGTATGTATGTGGTTTCGGGAAGTCCATACGAGCTGGGAAACCGTGGCACCCCGCAGGGCTCGGTCCTCTCCCCGCTACTGTTCAACATAGCCATGCACAGGCTTTCCGCTCGCCTCGCCGAGATGTGAGACACGCCATTTACGCGGATGACATTTTGATCTGGGTGCCGGGAGGATCAATGGCCACGATTGAACACTCATTACAGAACGTAGGCACTGGGCTTGATCTCTCCCCGTGCAAATCGGAACTCTTGCTGTACAGACAATCTAGGCAGCGAGTCAGAAACCTCGAGCCTCTGGAAAGTCTCCCGATAGTTATCAAAGCCAAAAATTGGCGTGGTTTAGCTATCGTTAACCCTGGTTGATAGCGAAAGCTTCACTGCCCTGGCTAGGCCCATTGTCGAGCTGTGGCCGATGTGTGGTTTCGCAACGATATACAGACATATATGCAATAAATACAGTGTTTATTCGTGATATTTTATGCCCATGAAGACACTGCGGTGATCAGTATAAAGTAGTGAGACTTGGTTGCAGCCGGGGGAACACTGCTTGCGTTGGAGTGAGCGGACGCGCGTCGTGTCGGCTCCGGTTTCAACGAAAGCTTTTGCAGCGGAGATCACTCGATACCCACAAGAATTTGGCATCCACAGGTTTCAACGAATGCTTTTGCAGCGGAGATCACTCGGTACCCACAAGAATTTGGTATCCACAGATTCAGCGCGTCACCAGGAATCACTCGACACCAAGTGCAAGGTGGGGGCTCAATTTTTTACAACTTTACGGCCGTTTTCAAGTCAGACACACCGGCGGGGGAGCTAGGCCTAACACCTGCCGGCCGCCGCCACCGCTGGCGGAAGCCAAGGAAGGGCAGTCGGCGCGTTCGATATGCCCGACTTACTGACAAGAATGGAGGTCTCTGTGGATCGAGAACTCATTTCCTGCGAAGAATTTGAAGAAAGCGCAGGATGGATAACCGTAGGATCAAGGAAGTTAGCCCGCGAGAAACCGCTGGACCCCGGCGCGGAGCCCCAACGAGGCAATAGCAGCAATAAACAACGTGAGGAACGCCTGCGACAAATAGCAAGATCAAGCCACATGCCTCAACTATCCCGAGGCGATTATAAAATCATCATTCGACCAAGAGGCAGCCTCCGAGTCGCCGACCATGGGGCCGCCCGACGGGCGACCAGTATTTACACCGCCACCGAAATCCCAAGACAAGCCCAAGACGAGGACACCATCTGTACCAATTTTCAACAGAACATCATCGTAGTGAGCACACCCATCGAAGCACGTGCTGACAAATACCAGATCTCCCACATCAAGATCTGGAACCAAGCGTTCGAGACCAGCGCCTACAAAGCAGCGCCCGACTGCACGTCCAAAGGAGTAATCCGTGCTATCCCGCTGGAAGACACTGCCCGGGATACAACAACTACCGTCATTACGCCAAGGAATCCAACGGCCATCGCTGCAAAACACCTCAGTAACACAATGACGGTCATCGTCCTGTTCACCGGCCTCCGAGTACCAACGTACGTCCGCTACGGCTGAGCCATGCTGCGGTGCTCCCTCTACCGCAATAGACACGTGCTATCAGTGCGGTCGCCTGGCGCATCGCGCAGGCGTATGCCCAAACCCGAACGACCGCCTGTGCGAGCAGCCGACCCCCCACAAGATCACCAATGCAAGCCCAAGTGCCAGCTGTGCGGCGGCAACCATCAGACGGCCGACAAGGCGTGCAGGGTACGCTAGAAGAGGCCGAACCTGGTGAAACGCCGCCAATGGGAGCGGCAACAAGATGAAGACTACCCAACAAAGCCAAAGCTCGTCAACAACAACCTAGAGCAGCGGGACCCTCCTCCCTCCCAGAAACCCCGAGGAAGAGGCCGGTCGAGGTCCCGCACCCGATCCCCGTCCCGGTCAAGAACCCGGAGCCGCACGCCTGTACCTGCGGGAGCTTTCAAGGTGAGCTGGGCAGTTGCAGTCAAGGGGGCGCGCTCAGGGTCAGGGGAGGCCGCGTCCCAAGGGAAATGGAATAAGTTAGAGGCCGAAATAGCGCAGATAAAACAGATGTTAGCTCAATGCAACCAGAAAATGACAGCTCTAGGCGTGGAAAACAGGACCCTCAAAGAGAAATTATGCAGCTATAAACAAACGGAACAAGTTACACCCACAGATCAAATGGAGGAAGGGACTACACCCCACCACCAAACGTAAAGCCGAAACCCAGGCCAATGAAGACAAGCCCAAACGCGCAACAAGCGAGACGAATGTCGTAACGGAATTTCAGCAATCCATAAAAGAATTAAACCAGTAAATGAGTAACTCATCCCGACTGATCTCAGCCCTTACTGAACGCGTAGAGAGTACAGCCAAAATTACCCAGCAACAAGATGAACAACTTCAACAGCGACTCCTCGCAGTGGAGGCGTTGATTACTCCCCCACCACCCAAGCGGCCTGGAACCCATGGCAAGTGTGCAACAACCTATCTCGTCGCCCTTCAGCGTGCTACAGCCGGCGACATTCCCCCCCCCCCCCCCCCCCACACACACACACACACTTCGCACCTCATCATAGTTAGAAATCCTACCTACACGATTTGGCAATGGAATTGTAGAAGCTTCGCAAACAAGAAAGCGAATTTACACCAATACCTTAGGCAGAAAGATAAACCTGCTATCATTCTATTACAAGAGACCGATGGTCTCGCTGAATTGGCAGGCTATCGCTCGATCGGCTACGCCGAAGCAGAGACGACCACCCTTACCACATTAGTTAGGCGAAACATTACAGTCAAGCAACACGACACCACAATTACCAATATAGACAATATCTTTATTGAACTCGTTCCGCAACGCAAGACACACGAAAGTCTCTTCATACTCAACATATACAGCAACACCAAACACAAAAATCACAGATTTCTCACGCTCTTTACACGCGCCCTCAACATCGCCGA